>NC_057800.1:428460847-428461750 GCF_018294505.1 Triticum aestivum
CAACGCTCACTATTCATACCATCGATTGGCTTCAGTTAGCAGCATTAGCGAAGGAATCGCTCGATCGGGTTCAGTTAACAACCATCGATCGATCGCTCGGGTTCAGTAACGCGTAGCCTGCAGTGCAATCGCTTGGGTTCAGTTAGAGCCCAACGCCTCGCTCGGGTTCAGTTAGAGCCAACGCCTCGCACACACGCGCGTACGTGTACGAGAGAAACACGCATTGCTCGGCCCCCGACCTCCCACCGTAACCGGAAACTCCCCGAAATTTTCCTCCCCCTCGCTTCTACCACGGTTTTTTCCATCATGGACAGCCCAAAGAATGTCATGCAGCTGCGTCTCCAGCCCACCCATGACGAAAAGCCCATTTTCTGTCATGATTTTTTGTCATGATTTTTTGTCATAGAAGTAGGAGCCCACCACATCTATGATGATACCGGGTTTTGTCACAATTATCATCATAGAAGTGTCATATGTATGACAGAAAAAAATTCGTTCTGCCCAAAATGTCACGGATATGTCTTTTTTTGTAGTGCTCACACCGCAGCGAACCAGTGAACCCTCGGACTCCTCTATGCATGGGCATCCACTGTCGCGTCTTCCCCGGCTCTGCGTCGTCCCCTTCCTAGGCCACGCCATCATCCACCGCCCTGGTGCTCTTGGCATGGCGTGGTCAACGTGGTCAAGGAACGGCTTCCATCGGACCTGGACTGTACGTGGAGAGGCTGACAGCTGGGTCCACGGCCGTAGTAAGGAAGTGCCTCCTTATTATGTTCAAAATAATTATCCCTCCACCTAACAACGAGGACCCACCGGACGGGCCACCAGTATTTTGCGAAAAATATCGTTTCCCCCTGACTGCTGGGACCCACCAGACGGGCCACCGTATTTTGTGAAAAAAAC
>NC_057800.1:428462016-428464780 GCF_018294505.1 Triticum aestivum
CCCACCGGAAGTGCCTCCTTATTACGCACAAAAAAATGAATACTCCCCCGGCTAGCTGGGACCCACCTTGCTGGGAGGCTGACTTGTGGGCCTACTAAGTTGACGGGGACGAAGGGCTTTGTCAACTTAGTCAATATGAACGATTCTAGCTCCAGTGACCGTACGATGTCCATCCAACGGCCATAGTGCTTCTTCAACCTCTGGTCTTCTTGCTCCAGCCGCCCAAAGCAGCACCGGTCGTGCCGCATGCTCCTGCCTCCCGTGGCCAGCTGTTCTGCCGTAGAGGCCTCACCGCCCCCTACTATTCCCAACGTTGGCCAGGCCCTACGGCGACGGCAGCCTCACACCGCAGCCGAACCAGTGAACCCTCGTAGTCCTCTCCGCACGGGATTCCACTGTCGCGTCGTCCCCTTCCTAGGCCTCGCCGTCGTCCACCGCCGTGGTCAAGGTGGTCAAGGAACGACTTCCATCGGAAGAGTACTTTACATGGAGAGGCTGACAGCTGGGTCCACGGCCACAGCCCAGTTTTTTGTGATTTGCCAAGTAAGTCGCTTTGTCAGGCCTGTTGGGCTGCAAATATTTTAAGATGAGGAGAGCTTTCATTCGGCTGGCCGAGAAAATGGCCCATCAGTAATGAGCAATGGGTTGTACATTTTTAAAACACATCAAACCGGCAATTAGTTTCAAATATCTTTTTTTCATTTCAAGATTTTAAATTACATTAATTTTTATGCGTGGAGAATTTGTTGGATTTTATATTGGTATACATTTATTTTTAAAATCAGTTTGAATGTGAGTAAAAATTTTGGGATTAAAAACAGTTCGGACCGCACCGATATATGCAAAATTTCGTATAATTTTTTAACCGTTGCCACAATATGGGCTGTAATGCTAACAAAAAGAATATGGGCTCCAAAAAAACCTTAAGAATTAGCAAATGGGCTGTAAATTATTAGAAATAATGGCAGATAGGCTGTATGCTGTTTTCCACATATTTGAGGATTTCCTAAAAAAGGTTGACGCACAAGCACTGACTGTTGGATGTGCATCCAACGGCCTTCGTGCTTCTTCAATCTCTACTCTTCCTGCTCCAGCCGCTCAAACAAGCGCCGACGGTACTACCTGCTCCCTCCTCCTCACGCCAGGCTGTGCTGCCGCGCAGGCCTCACCGCCCGACCGTACTCCCATCGCTGGCCTAGCCATCCCTCTACTCACCCACACCTGCTGTTATTCTCCGGCGACGGCAAACGAACCAGTAAACCCTCGTACAGTCGTACTCCCTCTGCGTGGGAAACAACTGCTGAGTCTTCCCTACCTTCGTGTCATCCCCTTCCTAGGCCTCGCCGTCGTCCACCGCCTTGGTGCTCTCGGCGCGGCGTGGTCAACGTGGTCAAGGAACGACTTCCATCGGACGTGGACTGTACGTGGAGAGGCTGATAGCTGGGTCCACGGCTGCAGCAAGGAAGTGCCTCCTTATTACGCGGAAAATAATGATTCCTCCACCTAATAGCTGGGACCCACCGGACGGGCCACTGTATTTCGCAAAAAAACGTTTCCCCCTGATTGCTGGAACCCACCAGCTACATCTTCGCACGCAAGGAAGTGCGTCCGGGCAAAAACAAACAATTCGCCCCCTGACTGCTAGGACCCACCAGCTACATCTTCGCAGGCAAGGAAGTGCCTGACAGTCGGGACCCACCTGGTCGAAGCGTACGTAGCGTTGTCATTCTGGTCGCGAACGGGTATGTACATACTGGTCGATGTAGAGGCGCGCACGTATCGTAGTAGAGGCGCGTACATAGCATGTACACGTACGTACATCGGCCAGGGTGCAATAAAGAAAATACGGCCACATATGTGTACATACGGGCGGGGTCTCGAACGCCTACTCGTGCATACGTACGGCCAGGGCTCGTTTACATGGCTGGGTCGAAATGGAGAAACAGCATCATCGTCGTGTTCATGGGGAGGCAATAGAATGCGTCGTGTTCATGGGGAGGCAACAGAATGCGTCGTGTTCATGGGGAGGCAACGGAATGCGTCGTGTTCATGGGGAGGCAACGGAATGCATCGTGTTCATCAGGAGGCAACGAAACGCGTGGGAGCCAACTGGCTGGGTCGGAACGGAATGCATGGTCGTGTTCATCGGGAGGGCTTGGACGGAACATGCGATGGAAACAAGGCCTGGCGTACCGCACAACAGAGGAAACGGACCTCCTACGTTCGGAACGGGGTCCTGTTGATCGGGAGGGGTCTGGCGTACCGCAAAACGGAGGATACGGACCTCCTACAGTCGAAACGGGGGTCCTATTCATTGGGAGGGGTGTGGCGTACCACAAAACGGAGGAAACGGACTTGTGTTGGAGCACTATGGTCGAAATGGGGGTCCTGTTCATCGGGAGGGGTGTGGCGTACCGCAAAACGGAACTCCACGGGATACTGTTCATCTCCACTGTTGACCCCCTCCAGCCTCCACGAGCTACTGTTCATCCACCGTCGACCTCCTCCGGCCTCCACCTGCGACTGTTCATCCACGGGCTCCTGTTCATCCAGCCTCCACCGCGCGCTACTCCACCGGCTACTATTCAACCAGCGCTCTCCACGAGCTCCTGTTCAACCACTCCTCCACGGGCTACTGTTCATCCTGCCCTCCACCGTCTACTGTTCATCCTGCCCTTCACGGGGTGGTCCTGTTCATCCATCCCTCCACGGGGTCCTGTTCATCCAGCCCCAACCGGCTCGATCGATCGGGGTCCTGTTCATC
>NC_057800.1:428465052-428477373 GCF_018294505.1 Triticum aestivum
CTGTTCATCCAGAGGCGGCATCGATCGGCTTCAGTTAGCAGCAGTAGCGAAGGAATCGCTCGATCGGGTTCAGTTAACATCCATCGATCGATCACTCGAGTTCAGTAACGCGTAGCCTGCAGTGCAATCGCTCGGGTTCAGTTAGAGCCCAACGCCTCACTCGGGTTCAGTTAGAGCCAATGCCTCGCACACACGCGCGTACATGTATGTGAGAAGCGCGCATTGCTCGGCCCCCGACCTCCCACCCTAACCGGGAACTCCCTGAAATTTTCCTCGCCCTCGCTTCTACCACGGTTTTTTCCGTCATGGACGGCCCAAAGAATGTCATGTAGCTGCGTCTCCGGCCCGCCCAGGATGAAAAGCCCATTTTCTATCATATTTTTTGTCATAGAAGTAGGAGCCCACCACATCTATGATGATACCGGGTTTTGTCACAATTATCGTCATAGAAGTGTCATATGTATGACAGAAAAAAAAATTGTTCGGCCCAAAATGTCACGGATGTGTCTTTTTTTGTAGTGTAAACATTATGTCCCCCGCCTCCTGTTACTGACATTGGTGCTTTCATTGAGAGTTCCACTATGTCGTCATCATAAGGCTTGATGGCTCCTTCGATCATCGGCAATGATGCGATCCAGGGTGAGGTTTTCCTCCCCAGACAGATCTTCGTATTCGGCGGCTTCGTACTGCGGGCCAACTCGCTCGGCCATCTGGAGTAGATCGAGAGCTACGCCCCTGTCCACCAGGTCAGGTTTGGAAGCTTGAACTATACCACCAACATCCGTGGAGACTTGATCTTCGACGGATTCGAACCCATGTCAGGTAGGCCGCATAGTCACGATGAGCATGATTTAGCTCTGCCATCAGACAATGTTCGGGAGATCACACCTGTAACTACTCTGGCCCTCAATTCGGAACAGATATCGCCGTCCGAGAACGGATGGATGGACCCCGCCACAGAGGCTGCACACTCAGCGGTGATAGAGCGGAATACTGACTTCACCTCCTATGAGACCTGTGTTGCCGGACACTCGGATTCGTCCCCGGCCACAGACTCCAAACCGCTCGCGTCCGTGCCCACCCAATCTGATTGGGCACCGATCATGGAGTTCACCTCCGCGGATATCTTTCAGCACTCGCCCCTAGGCGATGTACTAAACTCATTACGGTCTCTCTCATTGTCAGGAGACCCTTGGCCGAACTATGTACGGCTCGAGTGGGAAGCGGACGGCGAAGAAATTCGTTCCCCACCCACCACCCACTTAGTAGCCACTGTCGACGACTTAACCAACATGCTCGATTTCGACTCCGAAGACATCGACGGTATGGACGACGATGCGGGAGACGAACAGGAACCACCACCCATAGGGCGCCGGAATGCCACCTCATCGTATGATATATACATGGTGGACACCCCCAAAGAAAGCGATGGCAATAAGGCAATAGCGGATAATCCCCCGAGAAGCAATTCAAGAACCAGCGTCATCGGTGCCGCTCTAAGCCCCGCCATAGCAAAAACAGCAATACCGGCACAGGAGACAATAACGCTGCAAATAGTGCCAAAGACGAAGACAATCCCCTCCAGCCAGGCTTCGAGCAGGAGGATGGGCAAGCCAGTCCTATGGAACGGGAAGAAGACGGAGAATCAGAGGATAACTACTACATGCCTCTCTCCGAAGACGAGGTGAGCCTCGGCGACGAAGAATTTATCGTGCCTGAGAATCCCGTCGAATAGGAGCGCTTTAAGCGCCGTCTTATTGCCACAGCAAAAAGCCTGAAGAAAAAGCAACAACAACTTCAAGCTGAGCAATATCTGCTAGCGGATAGATGGACTGAGGTCCTGGCGGCCGAGGAACACGAACTCGAGCACGAAATCAAAAGTTTCCCAAAGCGCAGGTTGCTACCCCAACTTGAAGAGGAAGCATCAAAGCCTGCGCTTCCAGCGTATGATGCGGCAAACTGGCCACCTCGTGGCCGGGACAAAGTGGCATATAAGCCCGAAGTCCAGCCCGCACCCTGTTGCCAGTCAAACAAAAACAGCAAGGCCCGGGGTAACACGCAGGACCTGCGAGACATATTGGAAAACAAAGCAGGACACAAAAGATCGATCTTCGGATCACGAGGGCGCGCCCCAACACATGACGACGACCGTCATGCCTGATATACCAAAAGCAAATCCGGCTGGGCCGAACACAGTAGACAAGACTCGTACGAACTGCGTCGTGACATAGCCCGACATAGAGGCGTCGCACACCCCCTATGCTTCACTGATGAAGTAATGGATCATGAATTCCCAGAAGGGTTTAAACCCGTGAACATTGAATCATACGATGGTACTACTGACCCTGCGGAATGGATCGAGGATTTCTTCCTCCACATTCACATGGCCCGCGGGGATGATCTACACGCCATCAAGTATCTCCCGTTGAAACTCAAAGGACCGGCTCGGCATTGGCTGAATAGCTTGCCAGCAAACTCCATCGGAAGTTGGGAGACCTGGCAGACGCATTCATGGATAACTTCCAAGGCACATATATGCGACCACCGGATGCCGATGATTTGAGTCACATAACACAACAACCTAGAGAGTCAGCCAGGAAATTCTGGACCCGGTTCCTAACCAAAAAGAACCAAATTGTGGACTGTCGGGATGTTGAAGCCCTAGCGGCCTTTAAACATAACATCCGTGATGAGTGGCTCGCCTGACATCTCGGCCAAGAGAAGCCAAAGTCCATGGCAGCCCTCATGACACTCATGACCCACTTCTGCGCGGGCGAGGATAGCTGCTTGGCTCGTAGCAACAACACAGCAAGCAACACTGGCAAATCAAAGTCAGAGATAGCAACGGCAAACCACGGCGCAACAAACACAAACGCCGCAAACATGGTGAAAGCATCGAAGACATGACAGTCAATGCCGGATTTAATAGCTCCAAGTCTGGTCAGCGGAAAGGGCCACTCAAAAATGACAATTCGGGTCCGTCTAGTTTGGACCGCATACTCGACCGTCCATGCCAAATTCATGGCAAACCAAGAACACCAGCCAATCATACCACATAGAATGTTGGGTCTTCAAACAAGCTGGCAGGTTAGGCGCCAAAAACAAAGATAAGGGGTCTCAAAGGGATGACAACGACGAGGAGCCCAGATCACCGAATAGAGGAGGACAAAAGAAATATCTCTAGCAAATCCAAACGGTGAATATGGTAAACTCCACCCACACTCCCAACCCGGACCGGATGCACACCCTTAGTGATGTCGACCTAACGAAACTAGTCAGCCCGCAATACAAACTAGGACCGATCACCTTCAACCAAATGGATCATCCGGTCTACACCAGTCACAGCAATCCAGCCACACTAGTCCTCGACCCAATAATTGATGGGTTCCACCTCACATGAGTCCTTATGGACGGAGGCAGCAGTCTAAATCTGCTTTACCAGGACACAATGCGCAAGATGGGCATCGATCATTCGATGATCAAACCCACTAAAGCCACCTTTAGAGGTATTATACCAGGCGTGGAGGCTAGCTGTACCGGCTCCATCGCCCTCGAGGTAGTCTTCGGATCACCAGACAATTACCGTGCCGAAGAGTTAATCTTCGACATCGTCCCCTTTCGCAGTGATTATCAGGCACTGCTCGGGCCAACTGTGTTCGCTCGATTCAACGCGGTGCCACATTATGCCTACCGTAAACTCAAGATGCCCGGTTCGCGCGGCGTCATCACGGTTAATGATGAGGCCGAACTCTCCCTCCGTACCACAGAGTACACCATCGCTTTAACAGCAGAAGCAATGGAGGGCACCTTTTAGTCAAATCTTGAGTCGACAGCTAAAACCCCGGACACATTCAAAGTAGTCCAAACTACTTCACGGCAGGATAGCCCGGATCATCCAGGGCTCAACCAAACATTCCGGCAAAGTCCAGAACATGCCACATATCGTGGCTCAACCGCTCTCCGGCACACAAATATTTCTTACATTTCCTTTGCAGGCTCACCTTTGCGCAGACCGGGGCCGGTGACATGGTAACAACTCGAACGCAAAAGGGAATCTTTAGATATTCCTCGCAACGTCCATCCGACTATACTCCGGATCTGCACACATCTTCTTCCTCCCCGGTCCCAGTAGGTTCCATAGTCATATTCCCCTTTTTATCTCATTACCTGTACTCATACGCTTCGACGTATTATTCAAATACAACATGTGGATTCATATGACGCTTATTTGCTATTATTTCTTATTGAAACTCTTTTGTTAAGTGGCATCCATACACCGCGATATGCCTTTGCCAGGGGCTTCGTTTTACCCATAATACGGCAATAAAGTCCGAACACCTTCACGGAAGTTCGGCACCCCGAACTTATAGCATTATATGCATCAGCTTCGAATCATGTCTTGGGTCAAATGTTTGGTTTGCCCCGCTCCCATGTTTTGCCGCCTTATGTCCTGCTATATCGGCTAAGGCGGCACAGGGAGAACTACTGCGATTGTGTCCCGGTTCTTCCGGACGAGCACCTCAGTAGAGAAAGCCGAAAACTGACTGTCATGATACGGCGAGAGCTGGTCAGCTATTCGAGAGGTTGTAAAATCTTGAAGGATTTCTCCCGCATAATGCCATAACCAATGCAGCGTGCGATGGATCGGTTCTTCTTCCGATCAGGTGCCTATAGGGCCCCTCGTGCGGTCTTCCGAACACCAGGGGCTGCGCCTACCTTCCTAATGCTCCTATGGCTAAGTGAGAATGATAAATCCCTATAGTCCGATTGCCTGGTTCGCTGTGCTGAACACCTCCTTCAAAGGACCCAACACTGGGGTAAAGAGTGATCAGGTTTATCACGAACACCCCCGTATTTCTTACGAGGGGGCAGAAGCTGACGACTGGCCAATTCTCAGGTTTAATATATAAAACGGCCGCGCAGGAGGGTAAACTTTTACAACAGGCAATAAATAATAGAAATGACCTTGTTCACACATTACAAAGGACAACATGACTATATTCATGGAAATACAATGTCCTTGGTGCATTGCTCCACCGTAAGGCAGGATCCTTTCATGACACTTTCATAATACAATTCGGCCTTGCGGTACTCCTTTCCCTCTAGCAGTCCCTCGCTCATCAGCTTTTCAGCATCCATATTCCCCCAGTGCACCTTTGCGTGGGCAAAGGCCATTCGTGCACCTTCTATGCAGACCGACCACTTGATAACGTCAACTCGAGGGCAGGCACTAACAAGCCGCTTCATGAGCCCGAAGTAGCTACCTGGAATCGGCTCGGCGGGCCATAGCCAGATAATCAAATCCTTCATGGCTAGTTCGGCCGCCTTATGCAGTTCGATCAGTTGTTTCAGTTGATCGGTAAAAGGCACTGGATAATTCGGTGCCAGATGCTGCGACCAGAAGAGCTTATCCACAGTATTCCCCTCTTCGGCTCGGTAGAATTGGGCGGCATCTGATATGCTACAAGGAAGTTCCGCAAATACCCCTGGAGAAATCCGAACTTAAAATTATAAAGCACAATTTTCTCCTGAAATACTTGGTTTACATGGAAAAAGACCTTACCCGCCGTGATCTCCCTCGCCTCTTGGATCTCCTGCAGGGCGTCTCGGGTTTTCCCACGGGCATCGCACACATCCAGATGAGCCCTGGTGAGTTCGGATTCTTTATCCGTTAAACTCTGCTCCAGGGTCTCGCATTTTTTCATGGCCTCTTGGAGCTCTCGCCTAGCTTCCATAACCTTGGCCTCATGCTTCTCACGAAGAGCCTGCTTTGTGGCTGCCTTTTCCTCAGCCTCGGCAACAGCCTTCTTCAGAGCCTCGACTTCGGTAATCACCCCTGGCGCAAATCATGACACATATTCTATCATACTGAACATTTGTTCGCACTGAACGCAAACAAGATTTGTGCATACCTTGTTGATCTTCCAACTGCCTTTTTAACTGGCCAAGCTCTACTTCGGCCCGCTCCAGACTTTGATTCAATCCGGAAACCTCCACGGTATGAGCGGCAGTAGCCGCTATAGACGCCTGCTTACAAAAGAAGAGAGATAGATGTCATCAAATGAGTCTTCCTGTGAAAAATATATTTGATCCTTTGTCCGGTTCTTTCGTTCACCAGATAGTGTATCAGGGGCTACTATCCATACTATGACACTCTTTGAAACCGTATAGAACATACCTCAAAACCTCTCATAAGGTCGATACAGGCTTCATTCAGTCCATTTTCAGCGGACTGAATCTTCTCAATCACCGCACCCATAAGGACACGATGTTCATCGACGATGGAGGCGCTCTTCAGCGCCGCCAATAAAGCACCTGGGGCCTCTGGTTGGACAGAGGTCACCGGTGGAACAGGAATGCCCTCTCCAGCCAAGGAAGGCCGCCTGCTTGATTTTGGAGCCATATTGGTCTCTGAAACTGTGTTCGGCTGGGGGCCGAATTCAAGATGGTCTCCGCCATCGACTCCTGTGGAGATATTCTCCCCCATGTCTCCGGCCCCTGAAGTTGGACCTCTAGGCGCCGCCTTCACAATTTTCTCTGCCCCTCCTTGGACGGAGTCCCTCTAGGACGAAGCCTCGGTGTTGATCACATGTTCGGGGGGAGGGGCCTTCGCAGGCGTCCCGCTCTCCATAGCATCCGAGCTCAGCAAATCCTCGGACGAGGATTGTTCGGAACGGGACCCCGTCGAACTACAAAAAATATGGCTCATGTTAAAATACTATGCCATGATGGGTCTGGACACGTGAATGTGTTCGGATTTTATATACTTACGAGTTCACTAGGGGCTGGGCCCTAGGATCCCACGCCGGGCTACTATCGGCGACGGCAGTGGACTCTTCTGGAAGAAGAGTTTTTCCCTTTTAGGCGACTCGGCCTCCAAGTGTACGGTCGCCGTCCTCTTCTTTCTTCCACCTGTTGGGGATTCGTCTTCCTCCTCCTCATCCTCTTCGGAGGCGGGTCGGGCACGATGACGAAGGCCACCCCGGGTCTTTTTGGCCTCCTTTTTGGTCTTCTTCTCCGGCACCTTGTAAGGCGCCGGGTCCAACATCTTCGTCAGAAGTGGGACGACCGGTTCTTCGGGCAGCAGGGCCGGACATTGGATCCGGCCCGCCTTCTTCGTCCAGCCCTAGGAGAGTTGTGTAAAACACATTAAGCATTTCTCTTGAGTTATGCGAATAAAATGTATGGTAACTTACCGAGCTTGCAGGGCGGGACAGTTGGTACCCGCGGTACTCGGCCGAGTCTGGCCATGATTTGCCGGGCTTAAAAAGCACCTTCTAGATGTCTTTGTGCGAGCAGCCAAAGAGCTCTCGCAGGGTCTGGTGCTTGTCTGGATCGAATTCCCATAGATTGCAAGTCCGGTGTTGATAAGGTAGGATCTGACGGACTAACATCACCTGGACTACATTGACAAGTTCGATATTCTTGTCTTCCATATCCTTGACGCGCGTTTGGAGCGCCAATGGTTCATCGGACGAAGACCAGTCCAGGCCCTTCTTGAGCCAGGACGTGAGCCACAGAGGGGCTCCGGATCAGAACTTGGGAGCAGTGGCCCACTTCGCGCCTCGCGGCTCAATAATGTAAAACCACTCCTGTTGCCACTCCCTGACGGAATCATTGAAGGTACCTGTTGGCCATGTGATGTTGGGCATCTTGCTCACCATAGCGCCCCCGCACTCAGCGTGCTGACCGCTCACTACCTTGGGCTTCACATTAAAGATCTTCATCCATAAGCCGAAGTGTGGTGGGATGTGGAGAAAAGCCTCGCACACGACAATGAATGTCGAGATGTTGAGGAAGGAATTGGGGGATAGATCATGAAAATCGATCCTGTAATAATACATGATGCCGCGAACAAATGGGTGGAGGGGAAACCCTAGCCCGTGGATAAAATGAGGGAGGAATACGACCCTTTCGTGGGGTTCCGAGGTAGGGACGATCTGTCCCACCATCGGGAGACGGTGGCCGATTTTCTGGGCTAGATACCCAGCCTCCCGAAGTTTCTTGATGTCCTTCTTCCGGATGGTAGAGGCCATCCACTTGCCTCCCACTCCGGACATATTTGGAGTGGTTCTTCAGAGAAAATGCGACCTTGGGCACTGGAGCTCGAATGCGCAAGAATGGATGGGTAGGAGAGAAGAAGGCGTGGGTAAAAAGGCGGAACCGTTACCCCTTTATATGGGCGGAAGAAACCATGCGCCTCCCCACTTGCCTGGTAAAACTCCCTTATTCCCAAAGTGTCGTGATTGATGGTGCGGTTGGGTTACCCACACCAGTATTGATGAGAATCCCGTGATAAGGGGACACAATCTCTGCTTCGACAAGACGTGCCAAGAAAACCGCCTCACAATATGTGCAGTAGCTGGTTGAGAAAAACGGTTCGAATAATAACCGGGGCCATGGCATGATGTCACGTTATGAAAAGTTGTCAGCAGATTAGATTTGTGGAAATATTATACTCTCTACGGTGGTATGTGGAATTTGTTTTGCAGAGTCAGACACTATCCTTGTGTTCAAAATCTTCTATGGAGTATTCGGAGGAGGAACCCGCCTTGCAGTGCCGAAGACAATCTGCGCGCCGGACTTGTCGCTGTTGAAGCATGGTTCAGGGGCTACGGAGAGAGTCCTGGATTAGGGGGTCCCCGGACAGCTAGACTATATACTTTGGTCGGACTATTGGACTATGAAGATACAAGATTGAAGACTTCATCCTGTGTCCGGATGGGACTCTCCTTTGCGTGGAAGGCAAGCTTGGCAATTCGGATATGTATATCTCCTCCCTTGTAACCGACTCTGTGTAACCCTAGCCCCTCAAGTGTCTATATAAACCGGAGGGTTTTAGTTCGTAGGACAATAACAATCATACCATAGGCTAGCTTCTAGGGTGTAGCCTCTCCGATCTCGTGGTAGATCAACTCTTGTAATACTGATATCATCAAGATCAATCAAGCAGGAAGTAGGGTATTACCTCCATCGAGGGTAAACATTGTGTCCCCCACCTCCTATTACCATCCGCCTTAGACGCATAGTTCGGGACCCCCTACCCGAGATCCGCCGGTTTTGACACCGACACCGACTAACAAGGCGTTGAAACAAGTGAAAGCTGCGCCATCAAAACCGCCAAATGCTTTGCCCAAGATCAAAGTGGCCATTCCTACTGTTTCCGTGTAATAATCAGACCTGATTCGTTGGTATAGTACAAATCGAATTTTGGTCGACCACCGTGATAGGTTTGACCGATTGAAATCTTGAAATTTGCAGTGCTGCTACCTCCAGGACTTCCACCCACAAGTATGTAGATGAAGAAATGGAAGACACAGTCACCTCCAACCCGGGTACATCGTCTCGTAATCCTGTCTTTAGTTACTCGATCAATTAAATTCTGACGATTAATCTGGAGTCAACTAATCTGTTGCAGCTCCTCCCAATGTCATTGAGCTTCCAGATGACGACGAGGACGTGCCGCCGAGGGCCAGGAGGAACAAAAAGGCATCAGCTGGCAAGACATACCAATCGGTGCCAGCGGTTCAATAGCCCAAAGATGTGACTCGGGCTTCTGTTACTTTTGCTGATCCAGTATCGAGTGAATGCCCCACATCATCGACTGTGCCAGTGCTTGCTTACACCGTCCAGCTTCATGCCTCGTAACTTCTAGCTGCTGCGTCTGGACCGTTAGTCCCATTCTTCACTACCCATCATGTTCCGGAAAGCAAGGCGGACACCGCTGCAGAAGCCAATCGCCAAGCTGGGCTAATGATGGAGCGAGTGAAGGTGGTGCACGAAAACAGTCAGGCTGCTTACGGCGCCAGTGCAGCTCTTTGAGCCAATGTCCAAGTAAGTTGGCTTTCGACTGAACTTGTTCTGTTAGGATATGCTAACTGAAGACTTTTCTCCATATAATCTCTTGTTATCCTGCACTTCGCATCTACGCACCCACTGGGTGTTTTGACATCTTTGTTGTTTTCACTCTTCCACTCGTTTTGGGCGGACCATGTCGAGTGGAATCTGAATCAGTGGGGGCACGCTAAGTGCACCCACTGGGTGTAGTCCCCGAGACCGCAGTCGACTACTGGCAGTCGGTTGGGGTCTGAGTATTTCTTTCCCTCTCTCGTTTTTTTCTTCCACTCGGTCTGAGTGGACCGTGTCGAGTGGAATCTGAACCAGTGGAGGCAAGCTAAGTGCACCCACTGGGTGTAGTCCCCGAGACTACTGTAGAATGTTTGATTCTACAGTAGTCTTAAAGTTTGATGCACTCGGAAGTAAATAATCTTTGATCTTGTCCATTGACATGTCCTTACTCATTGTAGAAATCCTTTGTGCTTATCTCCAAGTTTGCTGAATTCGAGGAAAAGCAGAGGCAACTCAACCTTGACTTGGAGCTGGCCCAACAGAACTTAAAAAAGGCTCAAGATGAAGTTGCTGGTACGGAAGGTAACGGCCTGTCGACTGTTTATCTCGACCATCCTTCAAGTTATCCCTTTGTTCTTCTGTTTGACCCAAATGCATATTTTGCAGAAAAAATGACGCTGGTGGCGAAGAAGGACCTCGACCTTGCAGCTGCACACAAGGAGGCTCAGGAGAAGACTGCCCTTGCTGACAAAAAACTGGCTTCGGTCAGAGCGCTAGAGGAGGAAATAACCAAGCTGAAGTCATCTCTTACTAAATCTAACCGAGAGGCAACTCATCTGAAGAAATATAAGGTGACTCTGAACGAGCAGCTGGAAAGCATGTCTCACCGGAGGAACGACCTAGAAGCTTATCTGAAAGCACTCGCCAAGAGGCTCTTCCTTATGCTCGAAGGTACTTCTCTTTATCCGGCTGATTCACTGTTTGCAAGTCATCATGAACCGGTCGACTCATTAACTCCTTGAATCTGCAGAATTCTGCCAAAACTTTGAAGAGGAAACCGGGCGGATTGAGACAGGCTTGGATCCTATCCTTTCTCCAGTTAGCGATGAGGCTTCCATGAATGTGCTCCTACTGGAATCTCGCGTTGCCAGCGTTACAAGCTATCTTGCTCGGCTGAAGATGGCGGTGTCGCTCATTGATACATCGCTCTGGCCCAGGACAACGCTTCAAAATGACCTCGAGCCTTTGATGGCTCGACTCCATGAAGTTCCTGGTCGAGTGCAGGAATGGAAGAAGTCTTCTGCCCGATGCGGTGCTAACGTGGCTCTATCGCTGGTTAGGGTCCACTGCAAAGAAGCTCGAGAAGAGAAGCTAGCGGCGATCAAGGTTGCCAATACAAAAAAGCATGACTACCAATCCTTTATGGAAACCTTCATTGCTACTGCCACTCGAATCACTGACGGAATTGACCTGGACGAGTTCATCGAGCCTGCAAGCCCTCCTCTTGTGGAGTGAAAAAACATTATATCTCGCCTTAAATTTGCCTCAGAATGCTGAGTGGTTTTGTAACCCTTAAACTCCTTCGGGCCTGATGCTCGAGTACTTTTATCTTCTTTCTGGGACTTTAAGATTTATCTGAACTTGGTTTATCTTCTGAATGTGGTTGCATTTGCCTTCGAGTGGAACTTGTTCTTCACTCGGAATATTCTTTGTACTTGAGATGCAATTCTGGGGAGGATGTCCCAGTCAACCTGCACCTCATCGTCCTTGCGGATAGGGATGGAGCACACATTGTACTTGTGGCGCAGCTCCGAGGAGAGGATTGCAGTCGACCTGCACCTCGTCGTCCTTGCGGATAGGGACGGAGCGCACTTTGTACTTGTGGCGCAGCTCCGAGGAGGGGATTGCAGTCGACCTGCACCTTGTCGTCCTTGCGGATAGGGATGGAGCGCATGTTGTACTTGTGGCGCAGCTCCGGGGAGGGGATTGCAGTCGACCTACACCTCGTCGTCCTTGCGGGTAGGGATGGAGCGCACGTTGTACTTGTGGCGCAGCTCCGAGGAGAGGATTGCATCCACCTACACCTCGTCGCCCTTGCGGATAGGGATGTTTTTCAAACCTAGGCGAGTACTGGGCTGCAGCTAAGCCCCGAGTATGAGGTTTGCTCATCACTCGGTAGGATTTTTAAACTTAGGCGAGTACTGGACTGTAGCTAAGCCCCCGAGTGTGAGGGTTGCTCACACTTGGTATGATTTTTTAAACTTAGGAGAGTATTGGACTGCAGCTAAGCCCCCGAGTGTGAGGGTTTCTCATCACTCGGTAGGATTTTTTAAACTTAGGACTACAGCTAAGCCCTCGAGTGTGAGGGTTGCTCACACTTGGTAGGATTTTTTAAACTTAGGTGAGTATTGGACTGCAGCTAAGCCCCAGTGTGAGGGTTGCTCATCACTCGGTAGGATTTTTTAAACTTAG
>NC_057800.1:429578499-429585811 GCF_018294505.1 Triticum aestivum
CAGGTTGCACTTCATAGGAACGTTGATTCGATCACCATCATTGTCTTGAAGTCTTGCTCTGAGAAATCCTGTCAACATGACATGGAGGGAAGAAGGAGACTCTAGAAGGGTCGATCTTCTCGAAGATCGAACAACTCACGGAATGAGACATAGGACCATCTCTCGGGTTGAGACACGAGATACACATCAAGAGGGGTGGAAAGAAACGGATGACGAAGGTTCACTAGGTGGACAACAATTCCACACTTAAGAAGGTGGTAAACGATTGTCCACGTAGCGAGGAGTTGAGTTGCCATGATACCACGACGAAACATCCTGAAGGAGGGTGATTCGTAGATTATTTCCTTAAGTGGCAAAAAGAATTACCTTTGATTCAGAGATCATTGAAAACCTTTATACCAGCCTAAGGCAATTCTCAAGCGATCGTTTGGAGGGGGTCAGTAGAATGGCATATTCGGACTTGGATCATGTGGATTACCTTGTTGAAGACAACGCAATGGATGAATTTGCTTATCACCGGAAATGGAAGAGACCCATGGTAGAATGGCACATTGGCGGTGCAAACTGGGAACAAAATGCGAATGATGGGAATGATTCTAGTAACTGGGGAGAGGCTCAACAATAGAGAGTTATCCCACTATTGGAATGGTTATAGCATAACCGAGGAAACTGAGAGCGCTATACAGTTAATGCCGACGATCAAACCTAGCACTTGCGCATGCTCTCAAGAACTTGAGCAATTCCATAATCATCAAGGTTTTACCAACATCCGTGTCAAGGGTCCGGTAACACAACTTACTACCATGATGAATGGTGATGGAGGATGCAGATGCAAAGGAGGATAACACCTTCTCAGATTTCACCCTTGGCGGGGCCAAGGAAATAAAATCTGGATGATCGACCGAGAGACATTTAGCACTCCGCTTCTAATGTTCTCCTTGATGTGCTAGTGTAACCCATTCATAGATATGGTTTGATATCTAAAACATCAAGTAAAAGGTCGGACTTCGGGAACACAAAAATCCATAGGGGCAACTAGGGAGTAAACCCTACGAAATCCCTATGGGGAGGTGGCCAACTTCATCAATCAAGATATTATAATAACAGGTCTTCCGGCTGGGTGTGTTGGCCACGACATCCACTTTACCGATTATCGCGCGACCAATATTATAATTCTTGGAAAATATTCCAACCATCATATCTGCCTGAGATTCAGATCCGGTTGGTGTTAGGATATTCCAGACTCATCGAGTCTAGGAAGAAAAATGGAAGTTTGCAACACAAATCGACGAGATGACGTTGCGGGATTCTCGAGAGATGAACTACGATAGCAAGCTCCAAAACATGAGCTGGTTCTGCTACAAACATGTGAACACATTGTCCAAGACAAGCATGACCACAAAGTAGTCTTATAATAAAACACTACCGAGTTCAGGAGGGGGAACCATCAACGAGGGTATCGAAGTCCTTACATAAGTCCGGATTAGCTCTTATGAAGGAACTCCTTCTCCTTGAACAAATCAATCAGTGGCTTGGTGTGCTAGGGGTACATATAGATTGAAGGTTGCAAGTCTTCAAACCACAGAATTCTTCGCACGTGTGCATGACTGATTTGGGATGATTCCAAAGGAAACAACATTGACTTTCTCGAATCCATGGCGGCAACTTGCATCAAATGCACATGAACTGGAGGAAGTCACTTCTTACATCCGAACATATGCTTCATGAACTAGCATGAACAAATGCTTTCAAAAGTTTCCAACACTAGCTTAATGTTCAACAAAATCATGGAGGAGATAAGGATGTTGTCAATGGGCTCAACAACAATTCATCCGGGTTTCCTTTTAAAAGGAATTCCATAGTTAAGTGAACACGGTGATAGCATTGGTCAGACCAAAGATGTAATGGTGTATGCTCGAGGGATCAACCACGAGTAAGAAAACATTACGAGCATCGTTGGTACTGATTTGACTTGACGATGGCCCACACTCAAATCAAAGGATTGATAAGACAATAGGTCCAACAACTGATCACAGGGACCAATCGATGAAGATATCATCTTTCTTCAACACACACTACACAAGAATATCCCTTTGGAACGAACTAAGTCAGGCAAGATTTTATCTTCCAACTCTCCAAGTTGTTGTCTAGCTTAACCAACTAGCTCAGGGATATCTAACACCGATCTTGGAGAGAGGGTGGTTCACAAGAACCCAACTTGATCACAAGCTCAACACAGCGGTCAGGTGACAACCTGGTAATACTTCTGAGAAGATCTTTGGAAAATCACGAACCACCGGTATGTTACTAAGCTTGAGAACAATCTTGCTTTCCAGGGCAAGACGATATGATCAGTAGGGCAAGGATGTGAAATAATCCTAACTCATCGATCGAGGAGTGAACCAGGAGAATGGACTAGGTAGCACGATCAATCTTAGAATGATGATTCACTAACCAACATGCTAAGAATGAAATTATTATCCTTTAACTACCAAGCAACAAGGTTGCTAGGAGTATTGATTTCACACGCCATGATTCATTTGTCGGCATTCCGGTTACAATAACACAGGAACCGAGGAATGAACAATGATGGCAAGAAGTATCACTGTACCAAGAGTTCATAGGATGGTGTGCAATTCCTATAACAATCTCGATATAAAATATGTAATACTCCAAGGTAGAGCAGAACAAAAGCTGGATTAGCAATTTGATCTGCGGAGCACAACTTCTTTGACCCAATCCTGGATAGGGAAGAGGTACTGGAGTTTGTTTCTCCTAGTCATTCCGCGATAGAATGGCTTGACGGACCACAAGAGTAATAGGCATCGATAAACGAACGCACGCATACTCTTGACTATCAATTGATAGACGAAGGTCAGTAGACAACTAAAGAGGGACAACTCAAAGGAACATATAACTTTCTGAGTTGTGGATACATGGGTTGGTATGCCGAACAAAGTTCAACATAATTCTTCCGGATAACCCATGCAGAAAGGTTGAGCTGGCAGAGTCACAATATAGCATGGAGAACTCATAGAGGGCCTGTTGTGATCTTTTGATCCAACAAACTTCTGCCATAATGGTTCATGGTATTTGGAAGAACGATATACCACGGACCTCGAGGACTATCGCAAAGGTTACTAATATACTAAAGGAACTAGCAACACTATCAACATGATGTAAGTAGGGTGAATATCGGGTTTAAGAACCCAGGAATAGAATACCTACTAACTAAATGGCATCACAAGATGCTTTCAATAATAAAGGCCAGAATCTTCACACTAGGACACAAATCATGGCTAGACCACTAGATGATCCCCTAAGCACTTAGGGTCATAATAATAATTCCAACATATATGTCGAGGCAATAATTACCTCAACACACCGATTAGTGTGGTTAATCTGGCCCAAAGGAACATCGAAGCGGGAGGAAGGAATTTGCAAATTGCTTCAAACTATTTAGAAACCTGGGATGACTCGGACAGCATAACGGCTGTAAATGCTCAGAAAAGATTTGAGACATTCACAAAAATGGTGGCATAACCACTCAGAAGCACAATATCAAGGTCTCGAAATCAATAATTAACATACAGAAGTAGTAGGAACTGAAACGAGGCTTAAGTCCAACAATCTATAAGTCTACGGATTAGTAACACGTGATCCTGATAGAAAGAAGAGATAGCCTAGTTCTTAATCCCCGCAGGAAAGATAAGATGACTCAGATCAGAAGGCATAAGGTATAAGGAGTAAAAAGAGCCTTACGTTCCATCCCACAATCAATTCCCTTACATAACTAAAGAATTTCTAGACTCAACTTCGACCAGTTTGGCTTGGTAATCCTACAGGCAGTCAAGCTCTGATACCAACACTGTCAGGACCCCGACGCAATGCCACATCGATCTAGCATGTAACACTTCATATCACTTTGCGACCTCACGCACGGTATTCCCACGGGTGTCGCCTTACCTTTGCCCGGGACCGTTTGCGCCTTTTGGCACACGTATATGACAGTGTCGCTAGCATCCATATGATAAGGAGCCCGGGCTGACATGGCTAGTCGTAAACCCAAAGTGGCACAAACTTACAGGGACAGGCATCCATGACCCAACATCGAACGTGTCGGTCATCAGCGAGTGAATCCAGGTTGTAGCACTGGGCTAGCAGGACTCCGGTGAACCGCGCTGTAGCGGGCTAACAGGACTCCGGTATTCATCGCGTGACATTTCCCCGAAGGGACAGACACAGGAACGAAGAAGGACACATGCCGGCCAGCCTAAGTGTTCCGAAGCAGCAGCAAGCTACCATGGCTCAGTGGAAACACTAGGAGACATTTCCCGGTAAGAGAGGCTACTAAGGATAAACAACTAGATAGCCAGATCCCACACATACCAAGCATTTCAATAACATACACACAATATGCTCGATATGTGCAAATACAACATGGCATCACAACATGACTCTACGACACAAGTAAATATTCAATAGGCTCCGAGGAGCGAGATATTACAAACATGGGTCTTATGACCCAACAATCAGAGCATACAAGTCAAAGCACATGCGGAAGCTTAACATGTCTGAGTACAGACATCTATAAATGAAAAAGGCTGAGAAGCCTAACTATCTACCAATCCTGCCGAGGCACAAGATCGTAGCTAAGGTAACAAGCTAAACGTCGAAGTCCATGCGGAACTACTAGCGAGACCAAAGTCTCTCTGCAAAAACATAAAATAGGCAAACGTGAGTACAAGTGTACCCAGCAAGACTTACATCAGAACTATCTACATATGCATCATTATCAACAAAGGGGTGGTGGGGTTTAACTGCAGCAAGCCAGCTTTGACTCGGTGGCTATCCTAAACTACGACTGCGAGTAACTCTTTTGAGGTGGTGCACACGAGTCCACATATTCACCATATCAATACACCACTATGGATCCGCTCCCGTCTCCCTACGAGAACGCCATCCATAGCACTCACGCTTATCTTGCGTATTTTAGGGTATCCATTTTCACTTGTCTATGAACTGATATAAGCAACCCAGAAGTCCTTTACCGCGGACACGGCTATTCGAATAGATGATGTTAACCCTGCAGGGGTGTACTTCTTCACACACGCTCTCACCACTTACCGCCGTTTACACGACATGTACTCGGCAACCTTCAAGCGGAAGCCCAACGTGGGTGTCGGCCACGGCCTGCCTAAACACTCAAGTCTCTAGTCCAGGTTTATCGCCTATTCGGGTTCCATCCATGAGGAGATCCGGCCGGAGTTTCGCTCACAGCCCCAAACAATGTGAACAGGGTTCCGTGACACCAAACGGGCGTCCGGTTTACCCGGCCACGTGCCTACCGCATCACAGCCCACCCCTACGGTCAGCGCTGCGCACGGCCTCCAGCATACTACAAACACCAGAAACTACTTGCAACTCCTGGACAGAGGACAAGGGCGATTAAGAAGCCGAGAGGGTCCATTGGTTTCGGTCCCAATGCGTGGTAGTAGCTGAATCATGGATCACAAACCCAGAACTCAGTTCCTGAGGACGGCTGCAATGAGACAACCCACCATGTACTCCTACATGGCCTCTCACCGCTACCTTTACCAAATCGTGTTCACACACTTAGCTCACACACAGTAGGACATGTTCACACGCCTCTGATTCATCCCCGATGAATCAGACCTGACTCAACTCTAAGCAGTAGCAGGCATGACAAACAAGCATGAATGAGTAGGCACAACAGGGCTCAAACAACTCCTACTCATGCTAGTGGGTTTCATTTATTTACTGTGGCAATGACAGGTCATGCAAGGATAAAGGGGTTCAGCTACCGCAGCAAGTAACAGATGAATCGGTGTTGTCCTAATGCAGTAAAAGAGAGCAGGAGCGAGAGAGTGGGATTTTATCGGAATGAACAAGGGGGTTTTGCTTGCCTGGCACTTCTGAAGATAACATTGAGTCTTCATTAGTGTCAACGATCACAACGTCGGAACATCGTCTACCGGGAGGGAACAGATACCGGCAACAAAGAAGAAATACAATCAATGCAATGCACAATATGATGCATGCTCATGACATGGCAATATGAATGTGTTTTGAGCTAATGCAACTGGCAACAGATTAAATGAAGTTGGTTTGAATACAAGATTCAAATTCAAACTCCATATGTGATTATTCAAATGCCATTTAATTGATTTGTGCTAAAAAGCAGCTATAAGTTGTTCTAACATGCATGAAAATGGTACAGATGGATTCCTTGAATTTTTCTTATAATTTTTCATATATAATTTATTTAATTTGGAGTTACGGTTGAATTTCTATGATTTTTAGAAGTTTTTACAATTTTCTGGAATGTCCTGAATATTTATAAAATGAACTAAATTCCAGAAAAGGAATATTGCGTCAGCATGGCGTAAGGCTGAGGTCAGCAGGTCAACTGGGTCGCCCAGTGTCAAACCTGACGTGTGGGGGCCACACGTCAGTGACACAGGTTAGACAGGGGGGGTTAGTTTAGTTTAATTAAAGATTAGGGCACTAGGGCCCACATGTCAGTGTCAGGGGGTTAGATTAGGTGGTGATTAGCTTAAACTAATCACCTGACGGCGGGGGCCCACCTGTCATAGACCCCGGGGAGGTCAAACCCCTGGTCAAACGACTCAATCCCGCCGGCGAGGCCGAGGCGGCGGAGGCCTTCGGGTTTCTTGCTCCGGCGACCAAATGGCCGGCGGAGGGCATCTACGGAATGCCCAGGCTCGCGCGCATCTAACAGGGCAAACGGGAGAAGCTAGGGCGGCCGTAATCCTCGCCGGCGTCGAGCTCAGCGGCTGCCGGACCTCGGGCGTTGGCGGGAACGGCGCTACGGTGCACAAGAGGGGAAACGGAAGGGCGCTGCGGCCTCCTGGGGTTGCGGTGAGCACGACGGTGGGCTCGGGAGCGAGCTGCGGTGGCTGTGGCGACGGCCACGCCATGGCCGGCGGCGAGAAGCTCTCGGCCGCGGTGGATAACCTAGCTACGGCGCGCGAACGACGAAACAGAGAGGGGGAAACGGACGGAGAGCTCACGTAGACCCTGTAGAGGTGGACGGCGAGCTTGAGGGAGGCCGGACGGGGGCGGATTTGACGGCGGCGATCCGGTGGCCGAGGAGGGGAACGGCGAAGCTGGCAGCATCCAGGGCTTCCGGAGGGCCGTGGATCGGTGGGGAGGAAGAGGGGGTCGAGGCGGAGCCTTTGAGCGCATCGGCGAGGCTAGGGGGTGGCGGTGGCCGCGAGGGAGCTCGTCGGTGGCGGCGGCTCCGTTCGGCGAGTGAGGGAGAGAGGAA